>NC_068924.1:81874831-81877331 GCF_023091745.1 Budorcas taxicolor | reverse complement strand
AACCTAACCCTAACCCTAACCCTAACCCTAACCCTAACCCTAACCCTAACCCTAACCCTAACCCTAACCCTAACCCTAACCCTAACCCTAACCCTAACCCTAACCCTAACCCTAACCCTAACCCTAACCCTAACCCTAACCCTAACCCTAACCCTAACCCTAACCCTAACCCTAACCCTAACCCTAACCCTAACCCTAACCCTAACCCTAACCCTAACCCTAACCCTAACCCTAACCCTAACCCTAACCCTAACCCTAACCCTAACCCTAACCCTAACCCTAACCCTAACCCTAACCCTAACCCTAACCCTAACCCTAACCCTAACCCTAACCCTAACCCTAACCCTAACCCTAACCCTAACCCTAACCCTAACCCTAACCCTAACCCTAACCCTAACCCTAACCCTAACCCTAACCTAACCCTAACCCTAACCCTAACCCTAACCCTAACCCTAACCCTAACCCTAACCCTAACCCTAACCCTAACCCTAACCCTAACCCTAACCCTAACCCTAACCCTAACCCTAACCCTAACCCTAACCCTAACCCTAACCCTAACCCTAACCCTAACCCTAACCCTAACCCTAACCCTAACCCTAACCCTAACCCTAACCCTAACCCTAACCCTAACCCTAACCCTAACCCTAACCCTAACCCTAACCCTAACCCTAACCCTAACCCTAACCCTAACCCTAACCCTAACCCTAACCCTAACCCTAACCCTAACCTAACCCTAACCCTAACCCTAACCCTAACCCTAACCCTAACCCTAACCCTAACCCTAACCCTAACCCTAACCCTAACCCTAACCCTAACCCTAACCCTAACCCTAACCCTAACCCTAACCCTAACCCTAACCCTAACCCTAACCCTAACCCTAACCCTAACCCTAACCCTAACCCTAACCCTAACCCTAACCCTAACCCTAACCCTAACCCTAACCCTAACCCTAACCCTAACCCTAACCCTAACCCTAACCCTAACCCTAACCCTAACCCTAACCCTAACCCTAACCTAACCCTAACCCTAACCCTAACCCTAACCCTAACCCTAACCCTAACCCTAACCCTAACCCTAACCCTAACCCTAACCCTAACCCTAACCCTAACCCTAACCTAACCCTAACCCTAACCCTAACCCTAACCCTAACCCTAACCCTAACCCTAACCCTAACCCTAACCCTAACCCTAACCCTAACCCTAACCCTAACCCTAACCCTAACCCTAACCCTAACCCTAACCCTAACCCTAACCCTAACCCTAACCCTAACCCTAACCCTAACCCTAACCCTAACCTAACCCTAACCCTAACCCTAACCCTAACCCTAACCCTAACCCTAACCCTAACCCTAACCCTAACCCTAACCCTAACCCTAACCCTAACCCTAACCCTAACCCTAACCCTAACCCTAACCCTAACCCTAACCCTAACCCTAACCCTAACCCTAACCCTAACCCTAACCCTAACCCTAACCCTAACCCTAACCCTAACCCTAACCCTAACCCTAACCCTAACCCTAACCCTAACCCTAACCCTAACCCTAACCCTAACCCTAACCCTAACCCTAACCCTAACCCTAACCCTAACCCTAACCCTAACCCTAACCCTAACCCTAACCCTAACCCTAACCCTAACCCTAACCCTAACCCTAACCCTAACCCTAACCCTAACCCTAACCCTAACCCTAACCCTAACCCTAACCCTAACCCTAACCCTAACCCTAACCCTAACCCTAACCCTAACCCTAACCCTAACCCTAACCCTAACCCTAACCCTAACCCTAACCCTAACCCTAACCCTAACCCTAACCCTAACCCTAACCCTAACCCTAACCCTAACCCTAACCCTAACCCTAACCCTAACCCTAACCCTAACCCTAACCCTAACCCTAACCCTAACCCTAACCCTAACCCTAACCCTAACCCTAACCCTAACCCTAACCCTAACCCTAACCCTAACCCTAACCCTAACCCTAACCCTAACCCTAACCCTAACCTAACCCTAACCCTAACCCTAACCCTAACCCTAACCCTAACCCTAACCCTAACCCTAACCCTAACCCTAACCCTAACCCTAACCCTAACCCTAACCCTAACCCTAACCCTAACCCTAACCCTAACCCTAACCCTAACCCTAACCCTAACCCTAACCCTAACCCTAACCCTAACCCTAACCCTAACCCTAACCCTAACCCTAACCCTAACCCTAACCCTAACCCTAACCCTAACCCTAACCCTAACCCTAACCCTAACCCTAACCCTAACCCTAACCCTAACCCTAACCCTAACCCTAACCCTAACCCTAACCCTAACCCTAACCCTAACCCTAACCCTAACCCTAACCCTAACCCTAACCCTAACCCTAACCCTAACCCTAACCCTAACCCTAACCCTAACCCTAACCCTAACCCTAACCCTAACCCTAACCTAACCCTAACCCTAACCCTAACCCTAACCCTAACCCTAACCCTAACCCTAACCCTAACCCTAACCCTAACCCT